>NC_057805.1:265290873-265291894 GCF_018294505.1 Triticum aestivum | reverse complement strand
ACTACATGAATGTTTTGGCTAATCTGCAGAAGAAACTTACCACAAGGAGCTCGTACATGGCCCTTGCCTGCATGTCATTCTGTGCCCTCTCCTCCTCCATCATCTTTGTCGTCCTCTCCTCCAACTCCCGCTGCCTCTCCGCCGCCTCCGCCAGAAGTTTCTCCGTTCTATCTCTCTCACTCTGTATAGCAGCCTGCAACACCACTCACATGACCATTTGTAATCATTGATGGAAGCGCACACAATGTAATGGAGAAAGATAACTGAGTACGTATCACTAACCTTGATGGCGAGTTGCACTGGCCGTTCACGAGGCCTTATCTCAGGAGCGGAGCTCGACTGGCGTGCCTTGATCTCCGGGAGAGTGCTAGGACAACGGATAAGTCCATCTCCAATGGCTATGGAGCCATGGGACCTCCCGCCACCAGATATCATCACCAGCTCTGGATCAATGGGACCCTGGCTCGGGTTAAAGTCCTCCCCTTTCCTCGCCTTCCCCTCATCTCTATATCTCACGAGCTTGTTGTGGGAGGAGCTGTTGGTGAAGTTGTTTGCATCATCGAGGTCAGACTGAGAGAAAGCCTTGACTTTCTTGAAAGAGGCAGTGTGGGCCATGGCATACAGGTCGTACACCTCTGGCACCTTATCCACCTTATTGTGGCGTGCCTGAAAGAGAGAAACAATGTAAATTAGTAATTAAAGGGCTCAAGCTAGCATGATGAATGAATTGCATGAATCATGAAGCAAACCACATACCCAGTTGCGCCCGAACTGATATAAGTTGGAGCTGCCTTGATGGTGTGGCACACCTTCCATTTGGGCACGTTTGTCCTTGGCCTCGTTGTGGAGGGCTAGCCATTCTTTTGAGCACCACTCATCGACCAACACCTCCCAACAATCCATCCGATCCGCACACCATCTCGGAGGCGCCTAAGTTAGCAAATAGAAACTTGAGCGCTACGGCTAAGAATTACTAAATGAAGGAACTTAAGTAGAAGGCCTTAAGAATTACCTTCATGTA